>NC_073355.2:31062500-31067500 GCF_027580225.2 Misgurnus anguillicaudatus | reverse complement strand
ACCTGACTCACACACTTTCTTGTGGTCTTCACCCCTCCAGAGTCTTTTAATAATTCAAGCGTCTATAAAATTCAAATGAGATAGATTTTTTTAAACACACCAGTAAAGTCTGAGCACAAGCTCTCTTTTTTCCAACCCTGCTAAACCCTCGTCCCTCACTGTCCTCCTTGCCTACCAACCGTTGCCCTGGAAACTGTAACATCCTGGAGACACATGCGGTACAGGCAACGATGAAACAGCAGAGAATGGGAGTGGAGAAACGGTGTGCATTAACAAAATAAGATACAACACACACCATCAGATATAAGTTTATATTGACAACAGTGCTTATATAGAGTATAAACACACAGAGGTGGCATAATGAGGAACAGTTTATTCACTGGGCTCATTAATGCATACTCAGTGTCGGTACAGAGCAGAATATGGATCGATACTGCGAGGTCTATCAAATGCTTTGGTTCGGATACAGTGTAGCCTACATCACAAATCAGCAATTCAGTAAGGCATGCACAGGCAAATCTGCACAAAATCAGGATTGTTATAATATCATAACGTCTCTTATGACAAATCTCAAGAAAACAATTCAGCTTTGACTAGCACATGTGCTCTTAATAGAACAAACAATTGAATTTGTGAGGCTATGTTGTATAAACACGAAAAGAATATGAATAAAAATGATTGTTTTAACAGCAGGTAAAACTTGTAACTCAGAGAATCAAACTCGGCTGGTGTTATTGAAACATTTTTACAATGTGCAGCATAGGAACACATGCAGTGTTTAGGCTACATGCATTTAGGATTCCCAAAAACATACCAGCAAAAAGCTATTTCTCACCATATACTTTTTACGCAGAGTTTGCATACTGATACAAAATACTCTTGAAAGCACTGTAGTGTTAACAGTCAAGATTTGCATTACGAATACTGTTCATGTCCACAGTAGACACTCGGATTAGCAGAAGCAGTACAAATATGTACAGACACATATATACATACATATGAACGGTGTAAGCAGATTAAATAGCCTATAAATAGCGGAGCAGAGCAATTCAACAGAACAGAAGCCAAGCTGGCATTCACAGACTGCACGCAGTTCGTATTAGTGCTGATAAAAAATGTGCATGCTACGCTCATTTATGTTTAGGTGGCGGGATGTGGAATGATCAGGAATAAAATGCATTTAAAAAAACGATTTTAGCCCCGAAGCCCATAAGTGGGGGAGTCTCGTACCACCCATCCCGAGTCAGCGTGTGTGTCATCATCTAACTGTCCGTCACACTGAATCAGTCGCTTTAGTTAAGGAACATTTACAGAGTGCTACACAACTAAAATTTCACTTTTAAAAAAATAAGATTACTTATTTCATAAAGTTAACAAGCGCCTTCGTCTCCATCAAAAAGCTGTAAACATCAGTGAAAATTTTGTTGTTTCAATTTAAAACCTCTAAAATTTGCATTAATTCAGCTTAAAAATATTAGTTGACTTATATTTATAAATTTAATTAATTTCTCGAAATTTTAGAGGCACCACCAACACATACTTTTTAAGTTGAAGTAACAAATCTTTTTTACAGTGAATCATTTGCATGCAAGAGACCTAAACCTACGAACATCAGCCAAATCCAACATCTCTCAATGGTGACAGTGGACGTAATGTGTAAAACAACTCCTTGAATAAAGTCATATACATTTATCCCGTCGTGTCCTGTCTCTGTCTTAAACATGCCCATCTAAGCCGGAAAAAAAGCTGGCGTATGGATTTTGGCACAGTCGGTGTGGCCTGACTATAGGAATGATTTAGGTTTCAATCGTTCAGCAAAACAAATCATTTAACTGTGTGACATGATTCGTCATAGTTAAAATTACTACTTACACAGGTTACTATTCGTGATATATTGTAAACATTGTGGTATAAAAACACGACTGCTGTCAAAACAGTCTGGATCGACATTATGCCCTCAAACGTGGCCGCACACCCACACTGCACAAACACAATAATGAACGAATGGTTTGCTTTCTGTTTGACTGGAAGGAACCGGCTGAGACTATATAGCTGCAAAGAAGAGGGGAGGGCATGCTGGCGAGCATTAAGATATCGGTTTCCTCACCCACAGGCAAGCAGCCAATCAGATTGAGCTTGGATCTCTGTACTGCTTTCCTTATCTCTCTCTCTCTCTGTCTCCATCCCTCCATATGTGTGAAACAAAAGACTGCATCTATGCTTTGACCCCTCCCTCTTTTTTCCTCTCTCTTTCTGTCTCTTCTCTCAGTGTAGGAATCCTGAGAGAGAGAGAGAGAGAGAGAGAGACATCTCTTCCCACATACCTCTCGGCCCGGCTTTTAAAGTCTTTTTTAAAATCAATCTATGCATTTTTTTATCACTAAGAAAACATAAACTAATCTCCTACATGAGAGAAAATATCTCTGCTAAGCTAGAAAACCAAACCCCCACCATGTCCCTCATTCTTCCCTCTTATCCTCAAGGGCTACTTGACTAATAAAATGAGATCATCCTGGTGGTCTCCACTCTGACATCATCTAAAATGATGAGTCCTTTGAGAGAGAAAAAAAACATGCAGGCCTTGTCGTTTCGGTCGTGATCCTGGATCATTCAAGAAGCTGAGGAGTTCATGTTTTTCAAGATAGTTCTGGCACGATATAAGATGAAAGTAACATCCAGAGTCTGGAGTCGGAAACTGTAAAGCATATAGGAGCTTGTGCGATGCAAAAAATGCACGGCGGGAGAAAGATGAAGAAAATGGTCATCATGGATTGGTTGTGGATTGTGTGGTTTTCTTAATCCGGAGCATCTTGATGACCATCAGGTCTTAAGCATTACTGAAAGAGAGGCATGGAGAGGCTTTAAAACAATCCAACATTGTAAATAAGCACTATATGAATAAATAAAAATACTTATTCAGCAAACAAATTACTAGGGCTGTCACAATGATTAAATAATCGTCTCATTGCGATTGTTTGACCTCATCGCAATGATTTCAGATCACCGCAATGATTGCACATCTCTCTAAAAAACGTAAGGGGGAGCTGCAGCACCTGTATAAACGAGACAATATCAGATTACTTTAAAATGTGTGTTATGTGTATTAATATTTACTGCCAGGTAAACGTTGCAAAATATTTAATTTAAATAATCACAACAATGTGTGAAAATTATTTCATATTATTTAATCATTGTCATAACCGTCAAAGCACTAAAACAGGCAATTAATCGTCATAATCGGCACAATTTATTAGCCAATTAACCGTCAGCCAAATTTCATAACCGTGACAGCCCTACAAATTACTGTTATATACATATTCAGTTTTATCTAAATTCTGCAGGGCTAGCATGCTAACAAACTCAGAATATAATACAAATCCTGCCAGTGAGCTGAAACTTTAGTCGGACATTGACTTAAATCACAAAGTCAGCTTTAGGTTTTGCATTCGATTTCACATACTCTGCACTCATTTGAAGGACACTCACCACCCCAGTTGATGACAATAGTTAAAACAATGATGATTATCCCGCCCACCAATGACACGATCGACAGGACCTTTGCGTTCCGCCCAAGACGACGCGCGCCATCCACGTTCCCTTGCTGTAGACTGTTACGAGACTGAAAAAGAAAGCAGGGTTAAATGAAAAGAAACATTATGTTTACGGTGGCTTGTGTACACAAACACGTACCATCACTGAAAAGGCCAAGCCCACAATGTTGATTGGCCAGACAGGGCAAAGGCAGGCCAGAATAGCCCAGACCAGATAATCATTGGGTTTGGAGCCATCAAGTCCCGGATCAGTGGCTGCGCTGGGCTGTCGGGTAAGGGACGGCCGTGGTGACCCTGCGAGGCTCAAAGATCCAGAACGACTGCTCAGCCTAGCACGACCATTTGAGTAGCCTTGGTTAGGCTTGGCATGCTGCTGACGTGGAGAAGAAGAGGTGGGTTGAGAACTGTAGACAACAGCTGGGCAAACCCCATTGCCTGGTGAGATAGTGAGAGAGAGAGAAAGAGAAAGACAGAGAGCATCCGAAAGTGAAATAATGGTCGATACAGACAGGGTTCCCATAATAATTGAATTTACATTACTTTCCAAGACCTTATCAGGCATTTTACAAACACTTAATACAAGTGGCGGCTCGTGACTGCTCTTCCGATGGGCACAAATTCAAAATTATGTGTTCGGAGTGTCATGTGTGTTGCTTGCGTTTACAAAATGTGTGTTTGTTGCATCATGTGAACCATGTGCATCACGTGTTTTGTCAAAATAACTGCCTGCTGCACACGCGTCAAAACCGTTTATGATAAAATAGATGCTCACGTTCACAAAATACACGCAAGACACTCCCTTAACAGTAAACTCTGATTACGCATGAGATTATGCGAGTATCTGGCAAACGCGAGCGTCTCTTTTATCAACCACTTATTTTGACAAGACACGTGATGCCCATAGGTTCACTCGACGCGCCAAACACATATTTTGAAAAAAAGGAACCACACACATGACAGGCTACATACATGTTGTGACGAACTTCGCATCGAGCGCCCTCGAAAAAGAAGTCAACGGCCTGAGTTTTGCAAGCAAGCTATTTTTTTTATGAAAAATGAAATATTTTTCATAATTGAAGGAATATTTCCCCCCAAAAATTTAATTTCTATTATAATTAACTCGCATTTAAAATTACCATAAAAAGATGATAACATGCTGGCATTTGAATATAAAATTATTTGTTTGTGTTTAACTGATAAAAAAGAAGTCATATACATCTAGGATGATTAAATTGTGAGAGAATTATAATTTTAACTACTTACTATTTAAAATTATAAAAACTGATAACTACACTGAAAAAATGATTCATTGAATTTAATCAATTTTTTTAAGGTAAGTGGTTGCAATCAATTTATTTAAGCTACATTTAAACAAAAAAGATTAATAAAGTAAAATAAAATATAAAACTTTTGTTTAAATGTAGCTTAAATAAATTGATTGCAACCACT